>NC_057797.1:626830-634146 GCF_018294505.1 Triticum aestivum
GGGACTGTTATGAGCGGCAGTGACTAACCGTGCTAAATGCGCCAACCCGCTATTGGTCACCCGATGGGCCATCTGGCGTGTGAGAAGACAAGGGTGTTTCATGAACTGATTTTCGAAAGTCCTAAGACCACGCATCAGTTCGTGAAAAAATATTTAAGAGAGCTTGAAGACTACAAACCTAAATCAGCACCACGATGAGAAGCTCAACACCAACTTGACCGACCGATTCGGTGGTTCCCTCCGTCATCAGGGGTCACAAAAGATTCGGGTTGATCTCAGAGGAAAGGCTCTTCATCAGCGGTTTGCAAAGATTCAAAGGGGCATTACATAGGTGCCTCGACACTTAAATTACTAGGATATGTGGATCCGACTAGTTCGGGAATGATTGGCACTAGCGGCCGATCTCAATCTCCAGCATCTACTCATCGCCACTAATTGCAAGCATTTGGTTGATGATATCAAGACTGGAATGATTTGGATGGCATTATCATAAGGGACATTTTACCTACTTAGATAGTTTTGTTTCTTGCGCTTTCATTTATAAGAGTAGAGCTTCCAACCTCGAGGCATATGGTCTACCTAAACTCGTTCTAGGTCCTCCTGGAGGACGTAATCTATGGCTTCTCCAACCTCGCAACGTAAACTTTGTCCCAATGGACACTGTTACCAATCAATAAATAAGAGTATGTTTAGACTAAAAAAATGAGGAATCAGTATGAGCGACAAACAGTTGTTGTGTGGATATATAGCAAACACAAGATTGCAATTGGGGCCTCTATTTGATGCTCTTTGCGTCAAATATGAGGCTTGCTGCACAGGGGATCATCTTGGTGGGTCGACCCATGCATACAACATGAGTCGAGAGAGAGCGAGCTACTCTAGCAGACGGTTTACTTTAGCGGACCCAGATACTGTAGGTTGTAGCGAACCGAGGCTACTATAAGGATCCCGGGTTACAGTAGTGACCAATGTTTTTTAATTTTGAAAATATTTTTAACACAATCATATTTTTAAATGATGAATAATTTTTTAAACGTGAATATTTTTTGAAATTACGAACATGGTTTGAAATTGGGAACATTTTCTGGAAACACAAAGTTTTTTGAAAATACTCCAATATTTTTTGAATTTTGGAACCATTTTGAAAACTGTGATATTTTTTAATTTTGAAATAATTTTTGAAAAAATGATTTTAAAAATTCATGGAGAGTTTTTGAATTATTTTTTCAAAAAGGAAACATTTTTCATATTATGAAAAATATTTAAAGCACGAACTTTTATTGAAAATTCTCAAATATTTTTTAAAATGCATTTTTGTTAAAATTTGAATCAACTTTGAAATTTCTTAATAGTTTAAAAAGGGAATGGAAAATACGAAAAATGAGTTATAAAAAAATGAGTTATAGACCCAGACTGGATATGTGTGGTACTAATTTAATTTTTTTTAAGAAAAGAAGGAAGACCCCCGGCCTCTGCATCTGCACGATGCATGCAACCACTTTATTAATTATTCACAAAAGACCTTATAAAAAAATATAAGAGTAAGTCTGAAGCCACCGTCTAGACAATATTTGTCACTACTCCTATCCAGTTGATGTAGGGATGTTGATAGTCCGGGCCTAATACCATAGACCTCGCAGCCAAACCTAACATTTAAGATCTGAGGTCCCAACCAAGCCACTTGCCGGGTCTGGGGCACACACCGGTCCGGCGCGCTCTCAGAGGCCGCCGCCGCCAACTGCGACTACTCCATCTTCAGAGCTGTACTGACGCATCAACCTTGCCCGATCTAGCTGCCACTAACGCCACCACGGCGCCAAACCACACCACCTCCCTGCGTGCGAACAGCTGAGCACGTCGCGGTCGCCACCGGTACACCTCAGCACCATGCCGCCAAGTACCACCAGCCGACACAACTTGAAGTCTCTGGAAGATCTGTCGTGTGTAGCACCTGCTGACCAGGCATGACAAAGCGTACCACTTGTTGGTCAAGCATGACTTGACATCTTCACCGCTCCACCTCCTACCTTTGACTTCCTACGCTGCTCCACAAACGATGCTCCCAAGAGAGGAACGACACCGCAGTACCATCATCGTCCGATCTGGATTACCAGATCTTAGGGTTTCCCGCGAAGCAGCACGAGTGAGTCAACATAAGTTACACGATGATGCCT
The DNA here is from genome assembly GCF_018294505.1 of Triticum aestivum. Taxonomy (NCBI): domain Eukaryota; kingdom Viridiplantae; phylum Streptophyta; class Magnoliopsida; order Poales; family Poaceae; genus Triticum; species Triticum aestivum. The sequence goes on from NC_057797.1 coordinate 629,005, forward strand.
TCATGAAGGTAACGAGGCAAGATGCCGCCATCGGCTCGGTTTTCACTGCCAACTCTATTTCCCCAACTCGCAGCCGGAACTAGATGACGGATCTGGAGATCCGACCACCCATCCTCAGGCCGACCATCTCCGGCGGAGGAAGTGGCCACCACCCCCACGCTCAGGGCCGCAGCCCCCAACGTTCTCGAGTTACGGGTCGATCCCAGGGACAACAAGCCAATGACGGAACGGACGAGGTTGTGGCCCACCGAAGCCCATCTGGGCCCAGATCGAACGCCGCCGCTGGACCTGCCGCCTTACGCCGCCGCCCCGCCCACAGTGTCGTAGATCCGGCCATCACGGGCCGCCGCCGTCCTGATCAAAGCGCGTGGTGAGGATAAACGCCGCCGCCGCCGCTGCAGCACACAGGCTTTGCCTGCGACGCCCCCGGCGGCGGCGGCAGAGGGAGGAGGCGATGGAGTGAACTTGAGGAGGCGGACGGCGGTAGCGCTCTGGTGCGGCGCGGCGGCGCCGCACGGGAGCAGGATAGGGTTAGGTGCCGGAGCGGGAGTACCCGGGTCCCCTGTTAGGTGCGGGAGTGCTCGGGTACTAATTTAATTTGAGTACCATATGCACTATATGATATGTTTAGTCTCTCAAAACATGTAAAATGGTTTGTCAATGCTTGTAGAGGGCGTCTACATAGCACCTCTGCTTTCTACACAGATTTTGCCTCAAACATATTATCACGCCTTGTTAATTGTTTCTGATCTTACACTGCATATCGCAAACTAACAATGCTTGATGTCCCTAGAAAAAGAAAGGATGTAAATAATTAACAAGTGCCCTGACACTGCTCTCTTATTGGAGGCAGTGATAGCTCCAGCTGGTTCGTAGGATGAAGTGTAACAAGTTTTAAAAAACATACAGGAAGAAATTAGGATGAAGTGTAACAGGTTTAAAAAAAACATCAAAAAATTAATGAAGAAACTAAGACAAAAAGGGTACTAGACACCACGGAGTATACATAGAAACTACTATAGTTCAACAAGAAAACAAAACTATTGACTTCCTTGAGCTCTATATGGGTCTACGAGGAGGACGAAGAGAGTGGTTCCTCCAGCTTCACAGCAGGTTTCTTCTGCTTTGGGTGGTTCGCAAGTGCTGTGTTCAGGTCAGTCTTCAGTGCTTCGTTGCTGCTAGAACCCTTGAGAAAAACTACCTTGAGCTCAGGTAAATTCTTCAGGCCTAAGAAGGACGACCCGCTGCAGCAGTCGACCGTCAGCTGCTCAAGTTTTTTCATTGTTTTTTCTCCAAAAGTAACTTTTGAGATGGTGCTGCAAGCAATCTCGAACATCTTCATTTTCTCGAAAGAGTCATCTTCTATGTCATTTGTAATGATGGACACACCAAGCTGATTTTCTTCAAGTTGATCGATATATATATTCACGTTAGTAGGAGTGGCAACATCAAATTACGCTGCACTTTCATGCTGTTCACTGGATATGCTAGCCATGAGTTAAGAGAACAATGTCATTATTTAGCTAGCACAAGCATTCTACTGTAATAACCAAACAAGAAGAATAAATATTTGATAACCTATATATCAGGTACACATGGTGGCAGAACTGGAGAGTGGTGAAACAAATCATAGGAAAACAGGGGATTGTCAAATTTGAAGATATCTAGCATCTCACTAAATATTGTATCCCAGATCATTTTTTTACCAAGAAACAATAGGAAAATTTCCCACAGTATTAAAATCTATCTGTAAAGAATTCAAACTATATTTAACTAAAAGAAATTATAGGGTTTCCAACCAGATAGAAAAAAGTTGCAGCACACACTTTTTTCTTGAAAATCAATAACATAAGAGGAAACACCATAGAGTAATGATATTGTCATTCTTAGCAGACATAGTACTTTAAAGAACTTTGCAGGATTTATCATTATATATGTTTGTTTGTCAAGTGAGATAAAAATTGGGCATAGATCTTTTGTGGCAGGCTATACATCTACAATGTCAACATGATCCAATTTTTCTTAAAACATTTTACTATTTCTTGGTTGTTCTGCCATATGGCTTGGGATCACAACAATATCAATGTCACATGGGTAACACATTGTAGTGCATCCAAGGAGTCATTAAAATGACAAGGGCTTTGGGTCTCTAATTTGTCCGATACCTAATATGTCAGAGAATTTGGTATTTTTAAAATTGATTTATAGAGCGAGAAAAATCTGCTTATTGATGGTTGCAGATTCAACTACATATTTTTCCTCGTTTTAATAAGTCTATAAAAGGATGTAACTAGAAAATGAACATAAGTGACACGCATATTGTACTTTACAAAATAATAGCACATGCATAACAAAATACGAGGAAAGACATCAAGTTAATTCGTACAAACATACATACAAGGAACTGAAGAGAAGGAAGTAAAAAAAAAATAGTAGGAAGGTTCATACGAAAATTAACCTTCTTGAAGAGTTCAATGGCTGTGTCGGCTTCCAGACCTTTGACATTAAACACGAGATCTCCCTTATCTCCGCGGCAATGGGTGGCAATTTGTTGTTCAGTTGTTACCGCGATGATAACATTCTGACGATGAGATCCAGATACCAAGTCAGCTTTTATGAGATCCCATTCTTTCTTGGACTGCAGTCCATCAATAACAACCAGGCATCTATACTTTTTCATAATCTCACGACACTCTACAATGGGATTTCTACTTCCCATTGTACACAAGTCCTCAGTTTCACTGGCTTGAAGATATCCAGGAGTAAGATTAGCAAGTAGGACTCTAGAGAAGTCCTATAAATTGAATGGATGTGATACATCCACCCAACCATACTTCTCAAATAGTTTGGCCTTAAGAATTCTCTGGCAGAACATGTTCTTGACGAGAGCCGATTTTCCAACCCCAGCTATTCCCCACATGGACATAATTTGGTAGCTTTTGCGTCGTGCAAAAATTACATTTAGATCAAGATCTATCATTTCTGACTCGCGTCCAACAAGAGGATGCTTGACTATCCACTTCTTGGCTGCTTCCTCTTTACAGTTGCTGATTGATACATTCTGGCTGGCGGGTGCATTATTGATCTCCATGCATTTATCCGCATCATATTGAGACCCCTACAAATAATTAGTTACATACATATATATACATTAGTTTGTGCAAATTGAGGACATCATTAAATGTGTAATTAGTCCATTCACCAATAGAAACAACAACAGATTGCAAAAATACGTAAAAATAATAATGTTATTGTGAATTTGTGATACAAAATATGCAGTTATTTTAAAGCACTTTTGCTGAGAATGTGATTAACTGGCTAGTTGAGGCGCAGCACTTGGTATGGATGTCCCACAGACAAACTTGCCACCTCATATTGCTGCGTGGACAAGATGATGCAGCTGCCACTCTTCATGTTTGGAAAAAACCTCCTGATAGCATCCCACTCTGCCATGGTGGACAGGTCTTCCAACACAACAAGATACCTATTTTTCATGACAAGCCGCTCGATATCCTTGAGGGAATCTCCTCCTCCTTGCATGGCCTCCTCCATCTTCATTAGGGCTTGTACACCACCACCTACCGACGTCGCGGCATAGAACTGAGCTGTCAAAGACAGGATGAACTCGCGGGGATCGAAAGGACGCATCAGCTTCACCCAGGCACGGCAGGCGAAGTTTTTGCATGTTTCAGTATCAATGTAGGCGTTCCAATTCCAAGCGATGGATGCCATCCCAAGATCCTCCCCACCTCCGGTGCTGGTGCCGGTGCCCGTGCCCCAGATTGAGATCACTCTGAGGTCGTCGCCTTTCTTGGTGGTGAGCAGCTGGGTGAGGTCCCGCTGGCGCCCTTTTTGGGTGGTTTTGAATGCCGCCTCGAAGAGGCTGTTGAATGCCGTCGTGCCGCCCGCGTCATCACGGGATGATGGCTGCTGATCATGCTTCTCCCCGGCGGCGGGCTTGGAGCCAGAGTCGCTGATGAGGCTGTAGCGTGTGTTCCTGTTGCTGACGTCCTCCACCCTGGCCTTGAGGCGGTCCAGCTCGTCCACGGCCTCGTCGAGCGGCAGCGGCCCCAGATCCACGCAGGACCTGGGGAGCCAGCTTGCCGGCTTGATCAGGCGGAGCCACCAGCTGCTCTTCTTGTCGAGGTGGACGACGAACTCGATGCAGTCCTCCACGTCGTAGGCGAGGTCGCGGATCTGTCGCACCCACGTCCACGATCTGCCATGGCTCCCTCCCTCTCACTAGCTACCTAGATCCCTCTCCTACTCTAGTAGCTTACTGTGTTTAATCTGTGTGTTCTTGTCTGGCTTATCAACTTACTGTGTTCAAAGTACCAATCCCATGTACTTCACTTCTTGCGCTGGTTTCAGCTCTTGCGTTGCCCGTAAGCTGCAGCACTTCTTTAAATTTAAGTATAGTCTTGCAGTCCAGTGGATCGATGAAATGATGCCCCACTAATTAACATGGTTCTGTGCTGGCACTAATATCCTAGCTATATTGCTGTGTATTGTCGCATACTCACATGGTGCTATAGAGTCACCAGAACTCTTCAAACAGCACCGACGTACAGCTAGCTAGCGTGCCAATAAAATCATTTACCATGTAAACTTCACAAATTTAAGTATAGTGGAAAGCCACCTTTTAAGTTTTAATACCCTATGCTAGCTATCAGGCCACCTCTTATGCTCCAATGATGGTTCCCAGCCGGCTGATGCACTAATAATATTCTATGCTACATCTCCAATCTACTCTCTCCATTTTAATATATTGCATATATGCAGGATTACTTGCCGGTGCAGGCAATAATGTAGGCTGTACTTTTTTTTTGGATAATGTTGGTTTTACTTGATGGTATTGGTTGATTCTGTGTTTTGTTGCCAAATGATGTCATTTCTGTAAACCTTCAAATATGCAATAACACATCATTGTAAATGTTATGAAATAATGATCAATATTCTTGATTCAATAAATCTAGTCATAAACGACCAAAAGCTAGTATAAATTGATAAATCATTGAACAGCTAATGACATGTCATATTCTCAACGGAGGCAAAATTATTGGTACTTGTGATTCAAGGGCACGAAGAGCCACGGAACAGCTCATTTCGACATTGTTAAACTAGAAACAGACAATTAGGCAA
>NC_057797.1:634472-652506 GCF_018294505.1 Triticum aestivum
TAATTTACACAAGCCATGTGAGCTGTTTCTTATGTGCCAGAAGATGTGCATCATGTCCTGTTCAAGTCTGGTTGTACCTAGGTAAATGGAATGGCTTGTGGGATTTAATTATGTAGAGTCGTATTTGGAATACTATGAACAAGTGGATCGTCGAACGGCATTGTTTAAACAAGCCTAGACTGGCCGGACATGTTTTTAACTGTTAGGTCGTTAACAAAAATCACATATCTTGCTAAAATGAAATATCTTCTTGAACGCCTTCTCCTTTGCATTTATCAAACTAGACATAAAGGGATCTAATTAGTGATATTTGTTGTTTCAAGGGCATCATGCGCCATGAAACGGCTCATTATGAAATTGTTGAACAACAATGGACTATTATTTTCCCAAGAGCTGTGAGATGACTTGGGGGTCCCGAAAAATGGATTTTGCAGCCCCATCACGTTATAACATGGAGCCTCGTCAGTTTCTAACCTCTGAACAAATCTGGAACTAGATAATGTCGTGCCACGATTGGCTAAAATAAACAGACCGTGCCATGTGATAGTGCCTGAAGATGTGGATCATGATCTGTTCCCGTCTGTTCAATATTTCTATGTAAACTTTTCATGGAACTCAACAATTATTGTTACGGTCTTATGCCATGGAACAAGTTTATCCATTGTGTTTTGAATGGTTCCAAGTTGCAAGCACTATGCAGACACCCAACTTGACATAAAGACAGCTACGTTTTAATTATCTACCACCCTTTCTTGATCTGTACTTGGATATACTAGCAACTCTAGCTAATACCCAAAAGACATGTTCAGATATGAAATCCAGATGCTCAATTAGCAATGGCGCAATCCCATCACATGTCACAGGACAAGCATGTACTCCCTCCGTTTCTAAATGTAATTAATTCTTTTTAGGGATTTCAATACAAACCACATACGGGTGTATATAGACATATTTTAGACTTTTTTAGTAAAATAGACATAGTTTAAAGTGTAGATTCACTGATTTTGACCCGTATGTAGACCCTTATTGAAATCTTCTAAAAGACTTAAAATTTAGGAAACGGAGGGAGTACTTATGTTAGATTACTAGATAATGCATCAACATCACATCAACTGAAGTAGATGATGAACTAGATATTTTCATTCCAGTACTAGTACTTTTTCCTAGACTTGTTAGTTGTGTGCATCTTATCATGCAGTTGTTGGGCCTGTCAATAGTTTATCGTCATTGGTAACAATTTTATCACTAAAGAAGAGAATCGTCTGTTAGTGTGGTAAATCATCTACAGAATCACCACAACCAGTGAATACGACATTGTTCACCACATAATGCATCATCACTACATCTAAATGTTGGGTAACGTAGTAATTTCAAAAAAATTCATACGCACACGCAAGATCATGGTGATGCATAGCAACGAGAGGGGAGAGTGTAATCTACGTATCCTTGTAGATCGACAACGGAAGCGTTAGCACAACGTGGTTGATGTAGTCGTACGTCTTCACGGCCCGACCGATCAAGCACCGAAACTACGGCACCTCCGAGTTCTAGCACACGTTCAGCTCGATGACGATCCCCGGACTCCGATCCAGCAAAGTGTCGGGGAAGAGTTCCGTCAGCACGACGGCGTGGTGACGATCTTGATGTACTACCGTCGCAGGGCTTCGCCTAAGCACCGCTACAATATTATCGAGGACTATGGTGGAAGGGGGCACCGCACACGGCTAAGAAAATGATCACGTGGATCAACTTGTGTCTCTAGGGGTGTCCCTTGCCTCCGTATATAAAGGATCAAAGGGGGGGGGGGGTGCGGCCGGCCAGGAGAGGGCGCGCCTGGAGGAGTCCTACTCCCTCCGGGAGTAGGATTCCCCCCCCCTTCCTAGTTGGAATAGGATTCGGGAGGGGGGAAAGAGGAGAGAGAGAAGGAAGGGGCGTGCCGCCCTGTTGGAAATATGCCCTAGAGGCAATAATAAATAAGTTATTATTATATTTCCTTGTTCATGATAATCGTTTATTATCCATGCTATAATTGTATTGATAGGAAACTCAGATACATGTGTGGATACATAGACAACACCATGTCCCTAGTAAGCCTCTAGTTGACTAGCTCGTTGATCAATAGATGGTTACGGTTTCCTGACCATGGACATTGGATGTCATTGATAACGGGATCACATCATTAGGAGAATGATGTGATGGACAAGACCCAATCCTAAGCCTAGCACAAAGATCATGTAGTTCGTATGCTAAAGCTTTTCTAATGTCAAGTATCATTTCCTTAGACCATGAGATTGTGCAACTCCCGGATACCGTAGGAATGCTTTGGGTGTACCAAACGTCACAACGTAACTGGGTGACTATAAAGGTGCACTACAGGTATCTCCGAAAGTGTCTGTTGGGTTGGCACGAATCGAGACTGGGATTTGTCACTCCGTGTAAGCGGAGAGGTATCTCTGGGCCCACTCGGTAGGACATCATCATAATGTGCACAATGTGATCAAGGAGTTGATCACGGGATGATGTGTTACGGAACGAGTAAAGAGACTTGTCGGTAACGAGATTGAACAAGGTATCGGGATACCGACGATCGAATCTCGGGCAAGTGTCGTACCGATAGACAAAGGGAATTGTATACGGGATTGATTAAGTCCTTGACATCGTGGTTCATCCGATGAGATCATCGTGGAACATGTGGGAGCCAACATGGGTATCCAGATCCCTCTGTTGGTTATTGACCGGAGAACGTCTCGGTCATGTGTGCATGTCTCCCGAACCCGTAGGGTCTACACACTTAAGGTTCGATGACGCTAGGGTTATAAAGGAAGCTTGTATGTGGTTACCGAATGTTATTCGGAGTCCCGGATGAGATCTCGGACGTCACGAGGAGTTCCGGAATGGTCCGGAGGCAAAGAATTATATATAGGAAGTGCCATTTCGACCATCGGGACAAGTTTCGGGGTTATCGGTATTGTACCGGGACCACCGGAAGGGTCCCGGGGGCCCACCGGGTGGGGCCACCTGCCCCGGGGGGGCACATGGGCTATAGGGGGTGCGCCTTGGCCTACATGGGCCAAGGGCACCAGCCCCAAGGGGCCCATGCGCCTAGGGTTTCACAAAAGGGAAGAGTCCCTATAGTGGAAGGCACCTCCTAGGTGCCTTGGGGGGAAGGGAAACCTCCCTGGCCGCCGCCCCCCCTAGGAGATTGGATCTCCTAGGGCCGGCGCCCCCCCCTTGGCCCTCCTATATATAGTGGGGGAAGGAGGGCTTTTCATCGAGGCCTTTGGTTGCCTCCTTCTCCCTCTCCAACACCTCTTCCTCCTCTTCTGCGGTGCTTGGCGAAGCCCTGCAGGATTGCCACGCTCCTCCACCACCACCAGGCCGTTGTGCTGCTGCTGGATGGAGTTTTCGTCAACCTCTCCCTCTCTCCTTGCTGGATCAAGGCATGAGAGACGTCACCGGGCTGTACGTGTGTTGAACGCGGAGGTGCCGTGCGTTCGGCACTTGGTCATCGGTGATTTGGATCACGACGAGTACGACTCCATCAACCCCGTTCTCTTGAACGCTTCCGCGCGCGATCTACAAGGGTATGTAGATCCACTCCTCCCTCGTTGCTAGATGACTCCATAGATAGATCTTGGTGACACGTAGGAAAATTTTGAATTTATGCTATGTTCCCCAACAGTGGCATCATGAGCTAGGTCTATGCGTAGTTTCTATGCACGAGTAGAACACAAAGTAGTTGTGGGTGTTGATTTTGTTCAATATGCTTGCCGTTACTAGTCTTATCTTGATTCGGCGGCATCGTGGGATGAAGCGGCCCGGACCGACCTTACACGTACTCTTACGTGAGACTGGTTCCACCGACTGACATGCACCAGTTGCATAAGGTGGCTAGCGGGTGTCTGTCTCTCCCACTTTAGTCGGATCGGATTCGATGAACAGGGTCCTTATGAAGGGTAAATAGCAATTGGCATATCACGTTGTGGTCTTTGCGTAGGTAAGAAACGTTCTTGCTAGAAACCCATAGCAGCCACGTAAAACATGCAAACAACAATTAGAGGACGTCTAACTTGTTTTTGCAGGGTATGCTATGTGATGTGATATGGCCAAAAGGATGTGATGAATGATATATGTGATGTATGAGATTGATCATGTTCTTGTAATAGGAATCACGACTTGCATGTCGATGAGTATGACAACCGGCAGGAGCCATAGGAGTTGTCTTAATTTATTTATGACCTGCATGTCAACATAAACGTCATGTAATTACTTTACTTTATTGCTAACCGTTAGCTGTAGTAGTAGAAGTAATAGATGACGTGACAACTTCGTGGAGACACGATGATGGAGATCATGATGATGGAGATCATGGTGTCATGCCGGTGACAAGATGATCATGGAGCCCCAAGATGGAGATCAAAGGAGCTATATGATATTGGCCATATCATGTCACTATTATTTGATTGCATGTGATGTTTATCATGTTTATACATCTTATTTTCTTAGAACGAAGGTAGTAAATAAGATGATCCCTCATTAAAATTTCAAGAAGTGTTCTCCCCTAACTGTGCACCGTTGCTAAAGTTCATCGTTTCGAAGCACCACGTGATGATCGGGTGTGATAGATCCTTACGTTCACATACAACGGGTGTAAGACAGTTTTACACATGCAAAACACTTAGGGTTAACTTGACGAGCCTAGCATGTGTATAGACATGGCCTCGGAACACAGAATACCGAAAGGTCGAGCATGAGACGTATAGAAGATACGATCAACATGAAGATGTTCACCGACGTTGACTAGTCCGTCTCACGTGATGATCGGACACGGCCTAGTTGACTCGGATCATGTAATCACTTAGATGACTAGGGGGATGTCTATCTGAGTGGGAGTTCATAAGATGAACTTAATTATCCTGAACATAGTCAAAAGGTCTTCGCAAATTATGTCGTAGCTCGCACTTCAGTTCTACTGTTTAGATATGTTACTAAAGAAAATTTAGTTGAAAGTTGATAGTAGTAATTATGCGGACTAGGTCCGTAAACTGAGGATTGTCCTCATTGCTTCATAGAAGGCTTATGTCCTTAATGCACCGCTCAGTGTGCTGAACCTCGAACGTTGTCTGTGGATGTTGCGAACATCTGACATACACATTTTGATAACTACGTGATAGTTCAGTTAAACGGTTTAGAATTGAGGCACCGAAGACCGTTTTGAAACGTCGCAAAACATATGAGATGTTTTGAGGGCTGAAATTGGGATTTCAGGCTCATGCCCACGTCAAGAGGTATAAGACCTCCGACGATTTTCCTAGCCTGCAAACTAAGGGAGAAAAGCTCAATTGTTGAGCTTGTGCTCAGATTGTCTGAGTACAACAATCATTTGAATCGAGTGGGAGTTGATCTTCCAGATGAGACAGTGATGTTTCTCTGAAGTCATTACCACCAAGCTGCTAGAGCTTCGTGATGAACTATAATATATCGGGGACATATATGATGATCCTTGAGGTATTCGCGATGTTTGACACCATAAAAGTAGAAATCAAGAAGGAGCATCAATTGTTGATGGTTGGTGAAACCACTAGTTTCAAGAAGGGCAAGGGCAAGAAGGGATACTTCATGAAACGGCAATTCAGCTGCTGCTCTAGTGAAGAAACCCAAGGTTGAACCCAAACCCGAGACTAAGTGCTTCTGTAATAAAGGGAACAACCATTGGAGCAGAATTACCCTAGATACTTGGTAGATGAGAAGGCTGGCAAGGTCGATAGAAGTATATTGGATATACATTGTGTTGATGTGTACTTTACTAGTACTCCTAGTAGCACCAGGGTATTAGATACCGATTCGGTTGCTAAGTGTTAGTAACTCGAAATAAAAGCTACGGAATAAACGGAGACTAGCTAAAGGTGAGCTGACGATATGTGTTGGAAGTGTTTCCAATGTTGATATGATCAAATATCGTACGCTCCCTCTACCATCGAGATTGGTATTAAAACCTAAATAATTGTTATTTGGTGTTTGCGTTGAGCATAGACATGACTGGATTATGTCTATCGCGATACGGTTATTCATTTAAGGAGAATAATGGTTACTCTGTTTATTTGAATAATACCTTCAATGGTCTTGCACCTAAATGAATGGTTCATTGAAATCTCGATCGTAGTGATACACATGTTCATGACAAAAGATAGTAATGAGAGTACCACCTACTTGTGGCACTGCCACGTAAGTCATATCGGTATAAAACGCATGAAGAAGCTCCATGTTGATGGATCTTTGGGCTCACTCGTTTTTGAAAAGTTTGAGACATGCGAACCATGTCTATTGGTTTATATGCATGAAGAAACTCCATGCAAATGGACCGTTTGGACTCACTTGATTTTGAATCACTTGAGACATGCAAATCATACCACATGGGCAAGATGACTGAAAGCCTCGTTTTCAGTAAAATGGAACTAGAAAGCAACTTGTTGGAAGTAATACATTTTGATGTGTGCAATCCAATGAGTGCTGAGGCATGTAGTGGATATCGTTATGTTCTTACTTCACAGATGATTTGAGTAGATGTTGAGTATATTTACTTGATGAATCACGAGTCTGGATTATTGAAAGGTTCAAGTAATTTCAGGGTGAAGTTGAAAGATCGTCGTGACAAGAGGATAAAATATCTATGATATGATCATAGAGATGAATATCTGAATTATGAGTTTGGCACAGAATTAAGATATTGTGGAAATTGTTTCACAACCAATACAGCCTGGAACACCATAGTGTGATGGTGTGTCCGAACATCATAACTGCACCCTATTGGATATGATGCATACCATGATGTCTCTTATCGAATTACCACGATAGTTTATGGGTTAGGCATTAAAGACAACCACATTCACTTTAAAATAGGGCACCACGTAATTCCGATGATATGACACCGTATGAACTATGGTTTAGAGAAACCTAAGCTGTCATTTCTTAAAAGTTTGGGGCTGCGACGCTTATGTGAAAAAGTTTCAGGCTGATAAGCTCGAACCCAAAGCGGATAAATGCATCTTCATAGGACACCCAAAACAGTTGGGTATACCTCCTGTCTCAGATCCTAAAGCAATAAGGGATTGTTTCTAGAATCGGGTCCTTTCTCGAGGAAAAGTTTCTCTCGAAAGAATTGAGTGGGAGGATGGTGGAGACTTGATGAGGTTATTGAACCGTCTCTTCAATTAGTGTGTGGCAGGGCACAGGAAGTTGTTCCTGTGGCACCTACACCTATTGAAGTGGAAGCTTATGATAGTGATCATGAAACTTCGGATCAAGTCACTACCAAACCTCGTGGGATGACAAGGATGCGTACTACTTTAGAGTGGTACATAATCCTATCTTGGAAGTCATGTTGCTAGACAACAATGAACCTACGAGCTATGGAGAAGCGATGGTGGGCCTGGATTCTGATAAATGGCTCGAGGCCATAAAATCCGAGAGAGGATCCATGTATGAAAACAAAGTGTAGACTTTGGAAGGACTACTTGATGGTCGTGAGGCTGTTGAGTACAGATGGATTTAAAAAGAAGACGGACAATGATGGTAAATGTCACCATTAAGAAAGCTCGACTTGTCGTTAAGAAGTTTCCCGACAAGTTCAAGGAGTTGACTACGGTGAGACTTTCTCACTCATAGCGATGCTAAGAGTCTGTTGGAATTATATTAGCGATTACTGCATTATTTATGAAATCCTGCAGATAGGATGTCAAAACATTGTTTCCTCGACGTTTTTGAGGAAAGGTTGTATGTGATACAACCGGAAGGTTTTGTCAATCCTGAAAGATGCTAATAAGTATGCAAAGCTCCAGCAATCCTTCTGAGGACTGGAGTAAGCATCTCGGAGTTGGAATGTATGCTTTGATGAGATGATCAAAGATTTTGGGTGTATACAAAGTTTATGAGAAACTTGTATTTCCAAAGAAGTGAGTGGGAGCACTATAGAATTTCTGATGAGTATATGTTGTTGACATATTGTTGATCAGAAATGACGTAGAATTTCTGGAAAGCATATAGGGTTATTTGAAAAGTGTTTTTCAATGGAAAGCCTAGATTAAGCTACTTGAGCATTGAGCATCAAGATCTATAAGGATAGATCAAAACGCTTAAATGGTACTTTCAAATGAGCACATTCCTTGACATGATCTTGAAGGTGTTCAAGATGGATCAGTCAAAGAAGGAGTTCTTGCCTGAGTTGTAAGGTATGAAGTTAAGACTTAAAGCTCGACCACGGCAGAATAGAGAGAAAGGACGAAGGTCGTCCCCTATGCTTAAGACATAGGCTCTACAGTATGCTATGCTGTGTACCGCACCTGAAGTGTGCCTTGCCATGAGTCAGTCAAGGGGTACAAGAGTGATCCAAGAATGGATCACAGTACAGCGGTCAAAGTTATCCTTAGTAACTAGTGGACTAAGGAATTTTCTCGGTTATGGAGGTGATGAAGAGTTCGACGTAAAGAGTTACGACGATGCAAGCTTAACACCTATCCGGATAGCTCTGAGTAGAGATACCGGATACGTATAATGGAGCAACAATTTAGAATAACTCCAAGTAGAACAGTTATTTGAAATGGCTCCAAATAGAGCGTGGTAGCTGCATCTAGGAGATGACATAAAGATTTGTAAAGCACACACGGATCTGAAAGGTTCAGACCCGTTGACTAAAACCTCTCTCACAAGCAACATGATCAAACCCAGAACTCATTGAGTGTTAATCACATAGTGATGTGAACTAGATTATTGACTCTAGTAAACTCTTTGGATGTTGGTTACATGGCGATGCGACCTGTGAGTGTTAATCACATGGTGATGTGAACTAGATTATTGACTCTAGTGCAAGTGGGAGACTGTTGGAAATATGCCCTAGAGGCAATAATAAATAAGTTATTATTATATTTCCTTGTTCATGATAATCATTTATTATACATGCTATAATTGTATTTATAGGAAACTCAGATACATGTGTGGATACATAGACAACACCATGTCCCTAGTAAGCCTCATGTTGACTAGCTCGTTGATCAATAGATGGTTACGGTTTCCTGACCATGGACATTGGATGTCATTGATAACGGGATCACATCATTAGGAGAATGATGTGATGGACAAGACCCAATCCTAAGCCTAGCAAAAAGATCGTGTACTTCGTATGCTAAAGCTTTTCTAATGTGCACTATAAAGGTGCACTACAGGTATCTCCGAAAGTGTTTGTTGGGTTGGCACGAATCGAGATTGGGATTTGTCACTCCGTGTAGGCGGAGAGGTATCTCTGGGCCCACTCGGTAGGACATCATCATAATGTGCACAATGTGATCAAGGAGTTGATCACGGGATGATGTGTTACAGAACGAGTAAAGAGACTTGCCGGTAACGAGATTGAACAAGGTATCGGGATACCGATGATCGAATCTCGGGCAAGTGTCGTACCGATAGACAAAGGGAATTGTATACGGGATTGATTAAGTCCTTGACATCGTGGTTCATCCGATGAGATCATCGTGGAACATGTGGGCGCCAACATGGGTATCCAGATCCCGCTGTTGGTTATTGACTGGAGAACGTCTCGGTCATGTGTGCATGTCTCCCGAACCCGTAGGGTCTACACACTTAAGGTTCGATGACGCTAGGGTTATAAAGGAAGCTTGTATGTGGTTACCGAATGTTGTTCGGAGTCCCGGATGAGATCTCGGACGTCATGAGGAGTTCCGGAATGGTCCGGAGGTAAATAATTATATATAGGAAGTGCCATTTCGGCCATCGGGACAAGTTTCGGGGTTATCGGTATTGTACCGGGACCACCGAAAGGGTCCCGGGGGCCCACCGGGTGGGACCACCTGCCCCGGGGGGGCACATGGGCTATAGGGGGTGCGCCTTGGCCTACATGGGCCAAGGGCACCAGCCCCAAGGGGCCCATGCGCCTAGGGTTTCACAAAAGGGAAGAGTCCCAATAGTGGAAGGCACCTCCTAGGTGCCTTGGGGGGAAGGGAAACCTCCCTGGCCGCCGCCCCCCCTAGGAGATTGGATCTCCTAGGGCCGGCGCCCCCCCCCCTTGGCACTCCTATATATAGTGGGGGAAGGAGGGCTTTTCATCGAGGCCTTTGGTTGCCTCCTTCTCCCTCTCCAACACCTCTTCCTCCTCTTTTGCGGTGCTTGGCGAAGCCCTGCAGGATTGCCACGCTCCTCCACCACCACCACGCCGTTGTGTTGCTGCTGGATGGAGTCTTCCTCAACCTCTCCCTCTCTCCTTGCTGGATCAAGGCATGGGAGACGTCATCGGGCTGTACGTGTGTTGAACGCGGAGGTGACGTCCGTTCAGCACTTGGTCATCGGTGATTTGGATCACGACGAGTACGACTCCATCAACCCCGTTCTCTTGAACGCTTCCGCGCGCGATCTACAAGGGTATGTAGATCCACTCCTCCCTCGTTGCTAGATGACTCCATAGATAGATTTTGGTGACACGTAGGAAAATTTTGAATTTATGCTACGTTCCCCAACACACCCCCCTCTTCTTGTCCTATTCGAACTAGGGGGGAGGGGCACGCGGCCCACCCCTGGCCACCTCTCCTCTCTTCCACTAAGGCCCACTAAGGCCCATATACCTCCCGGGGGGTTCCGGTAACCTCCCGGTACTCCGGTAAAATCCCGATTTCACCCGTAACACTTCCGATATCCAAATATAGGCTTCCAATATATCAATCTTTATGTCTCGACCATTTCGAGACTCCTCGTCATGTCCCCGATCCCATACGGGACTCCGAACTTCTTCGGTACATCAAAACTCATAAACTCATAATATAACTGTCATCGAAACCTTAAGCGTGCGGACCCTACGGGTTCGAGAACAATGTAGACATGACCGAGACATGTCTCCGGTCAATAACCAATAGCGGAACCTGGATGCTCATATTCGCTCCTACATATTCTACGAAGATCTTTTATCGGTCAGACCGCATAACAACATACGTTGTTCCGTTTGTCATCGGTATGTTACTTGCCCGAGATTCGATCGTCGGTATCTCAATACCTAGTTCAATCTCGTTACCGGCAAGTCTCTTTAGTCGTTCCGTAATACATCATCTCACAACTAACTCATTAGTTGCAATGCTTGCAAGGCTTATGTGATGTGTATTACCGAGAGGGCCCAGAGATACCTCTCCGACAATCGGAGTGACAAATCCTAATCTCGAAATACGCCAACCCAACATGTACCTTTGGAGACACCTGTAGAGCACCTTTATAATCACCCAGTTACGTTGTGACGTTTGGTAGCACACAAAGTGTTCCTCCGGTAAACGGGAGTTGCATAATCTCATAGTCATAGGAACATGTATAAGTCATGAAGAAAGCAATAGCAACATACTAAACGATCGGGTGCCAAGCTAATGGAATGGGTCATGTCAATCAAATCATTCACCTAATGATGTGATCCCGTTAATCAAATAACAACTCTTTGTCCATGGTTAGGAAACATAACCATCTTTGATTAACGAGCTAGTCTAGTAGAGGCATACTAGTGACACCCTTTTTGTCTATGTATTCACACATGTATTATGTTTCCGGTTAATACAATTCTAGCATGAATAATAAACATTTATCATGATATAAGGAAATAAATAATAACTTTATTATTGCCTCTAGGGCATATTTCCTTCACTAAAGTGGGTCATGTATTAGATATTTTCATTCTCCAATACTACTACATGTTACATCATTACTGACAGTTAGAAAATTCCTCTACAATGATGGGGACCAAGCAAACCAGTAGTTTGTCGTCAATGGTAACAATTGTACCACCACAGACAGAATCGCCTGGTAGTGGTCATCAACTATGGAATCATATGTCCCTAGTGAGAAGCATTGTTCTAGGGAGACAACACGACTTGCTAGGTCGAACCATTTGGATCTAGAGCCTAACCCGTCATCACTACCATCTGAAATTTCCACCGAAACGGAAGCAAGGAAATGAGACATGCCTAAAACAACATGGGGGTGCGAGGCGATGTTCAGGAAACCGGATTCAGCGTGCCAAGGCCTTTGCGGCGGTAGTCTTCCTAGAAGCCATGAAGAAGTAGCTGCTAATGACATTGAACTCACCATCGTAGTCACAGAGGGAGATCCAGATTTGGTGGCAAAGCTCCAAGTTATCGATCCCTACATGATAATTATCCGGCGGAGGTGGGTGCAAGGAGATATGCAACTGGGGAGGATGAGAGGTCGGATCCGTCATGCCAGCTCCATGGTGGCGACGACAATCCTACTGGCTTAAAGAAGCAACTGTCGTTGGCCTCAACCACACTGCTTTGATTGAGACGGAAGATCCGATATCGACAATGGCACTCCTGGTCATTGATACGTTCATTTTGCATCATGCTTTTATATCGATATTTATTGCATTATGGGCCGTTATTACACATTATGTCACAATACTTATGCCTATTCTCTCTTATTTTACAAGGTTTACATGAAGAGGGAGAATGCCGGCAGCTAGGATTCCGGGCTAGAAAAAGGAGCAAATATTAGAGACCTATTCTGCACAGCTCCAAAAGCCCTGAAACTTCATGGAAGTTATTTCCAGAATATATACAAAATATTGGGCGAAAGAAGTTCCAGAGGGGGCCCACACCCTGGCCACGAGGGTGGGGGGCGTGCCCTACCCCCCTGGGCGCGCCCCCTGCCTCGTGGGCTCCCTGGTGGCTCTCCGATGCCCATCTTCTGCTATATGAGGTCTTCCGTCCGAGAAAAAATCATAAGCAAGCTCACGGTATGAAACTCCGCCGCCACGAGGAGGAAGCTTGGCGGAACCAATCTAGGGCTCCTGCAGAGCTGTTCTGCCGGGGAAACTTCCCTCCGGGAGGGGGAAATCATCACCATCATCATCACCAACGATCCTCTCATTGGGAGGGGATCAATCTCCATCAACATCTTCACCAGCACCATCTCATCTCAAACCCTAGTTCATCTCTTGTATCCAATCTTTGTATCCAAACCTCAGATTGGTACCTGTGGGTTGCTAGTAGTGTTGATTACTCCTTGTAGTTGATGCTAGTTGGTTTACTTGGTGGAACACATACTTCTGATGTGGGAACACATACGGAACCCTACAAGCTATTCATTGGCTATGGAAACCTTGCAGTCAGCTGCGTCACAAGGTCTTTTCTGGCTCTTGTTGATGAATAGGCTAAGTAACGGTCAGCTGCGTCACAAGGTCTTTTCTCTATGGATATCATCATTCATGTTTCCTGGGCAATATGGAACACACAAAATGACTTTATCTTGAAGCATATCCCTCCCAACCTCTATGCTTGCAGGAAAAGGCTAAAAACAGAGCTCCAGTGTCTGGTACATAGAGCTACTAGAAATTCTTTTGCTGCTATGCCACAATGGGTACAAGATCCTAGATGAAGATTCACATGTTTATAGCTTATTTTCTTTTCTTCGGTCACACTCACGTTTAACCTAAGAGTGTTGTTGTAACTAGTTGGCTATATAGTTCTTTCTCAATTTTGTTTTTCTTTTTTCTTATAAATTTATTGGAACTTGTATTGTTTATTTTAAAATTACTAAAAATATGCAGCAAAGTCCTGTTGTTTCCCTCAAAAATGGGAAAAAGAAAAATAATAATATCTTGAACTAACATAAAAAGGCACAATTGTGTAACACATACTATTTTCTCTTGGTAAACAAAAGTAATTTGGGTTGAAGAAAACTTCAAAGGTAATAAAGTTTAAATATTTCAACAATGACGTGACAATAGTGGCTCTTGTTCCCGCAATACACTTGTATTGTTGAAGCATTATTGGATCTTGTTTTACCTTATCTGGGATGCAAGTCCTGAAATTTCATGACACATGTCAACTTCAGTAGAAATATAGAGATTTCGCGCTACTATGTAGTAGATAACAAAACTTCAAATATGGAACAAGTCAAAAGTAACATATTTAGCAAACTATTTGAATGAAGTTCAATAAGAAATGGTTGAGCATATAGCATCTTCATGGTTCTTATCTTTCCATGACTTGAAAGTGATTCAATGACAAAAACATCTCGTGGACGAGGGATATGGTTAACTGGTTTTCCCGCGTCTTTTGCTCTAGGAGAATAGGGTTCAGTTTTTATTTGACACTGGAAAAACCTAAGGGTGCATTCTTTCGAACTTTATCCTACCCTTTTAATTTTCATCATTTCAGGAGTAGATGATCAAAATAAAAATAATAGATAAACATTCTTCTAGAGAAGTCATATTCCAATGCAAACATCTCAAATGATAGCTTTCTCTATGGCATAATGAATTCCCACAGGCTGATAGTTAGAACATGAGTAGGTTACATCTTTATAAAATACATGCACATTCTGTTGGGGATCGTAGCAGAAATTTAAAATTTTCTACGCATCACCAAGATCAATCTATGGAGTAATCTAGCAACGAGGGGAAGGGGAGTGCATCTACATACCCTTGTAGATCGCTAAGCAGAAGCGTTGCCAGAACGCGGATGAAGGAGCAGATCGCGGTTGATTCCGATCTAAGCGCCGAACCACGGCGCCTCCGCGTTCAACACACGTGCAGCCCGATGACGTTTCCTACGCCTTGATCCAGCAAGGGGAGAAGGAGAGGTTGGGGAAGACTCCATCCAGCAGAAGCACGACGGCGTGGTGGTGAAGGAGGAGCGTGGCAATCCTGCAGGGCTTTGCCAAGCACCGCGGGAGAGGAGGAGGACTTGGGAGAGGGGGAGGGCTGCACTAGAACTTGGATGCGGCTGCCCTCCCACCCCCACATATATATAGGGGCAAGGGAGAGGGGGGGCCGGCCCCCTCAGATCCAATCTGAGGAGGGGGCGGCGGCCAGGGGGGTTGCCTTGCCCCCCAAGGAAAGGGGGGCGCCCCCCCTTTAGGGTTCCCCCAAACCCTAGGCGCATGGGCCCTAGGGAGGGAGGCGCCCAGCCCACTAAGGGGCTGGTCCTCTCTCCACACACAGCCCATAGGGCCCTCCGGGGCAGGTGGACCCTCCCGGTGGACCTCCGGAACCCCTCCAGTGGTCCCGGTACAATACCGGTAACCCCCGAATTATTCCGGTGACCGTATGATGACTTCCCATATATAAATCTTTACCTCCGGACCATTTCGGAACTCCTCGTGACGTACGGGATCTCATCCGGGACTCCGAACAACATTCGGTAACCACGTATATCTATTCCCTATAACCCTAGCGTCATCGAACCTTAAGTGTGTAGACCCTATGGGCTCGGGAGTCATGCAGACATGGCCGAGACAACTCTCCAGTCAATAACCAACAGCAGGATCTGGATACCCATGTTGGCTCCCACATGCTCCACAATGATCTCATCGGATGAACCACGATGTCAAGGATTCAATCAATCCCGTATACAATTCCCTTTGTCTAGCGGTACGATACTTGCCCGAGATTCGATCATCGGTATCCCCATACCTTGTTCAATCTCTTTACCGGCAAGTCTCTTTACTCGTTTCGTAACACATCATCCCATGATCAACTCCTTGGTCACATTGTGCACATTATGATGATGTCCTACCGAGTGGGCCCAGAGATACCTCTCCGTTTACACGGAGTGACAAATCCCAGTCTCGATTCGTGCCAACCCAACAGACACTTTCGGAGATACCTGTAGTGTACCTTTATAGCCACCCAGTTACGTTGTGACGTTTGGCACACCCAAAGCACTCCTACGGTATCCGGGAGTTGCACAATCTCATGGTCTAAGGAAATGATACTTGACATTAGAAAATCTTTAGCATACGAACTACACGATCTTGTGCTAGGCTTAGGATTGGGTCTTGTCCATCACATCATTCTCCTAATGATGTGATCCCGTTATCAACGACATCCAATGTCCATGGTCAGGAAACCGTAACCATCTATTGATCAACGAGCTAGTCAACTAGAGGCTTACTAGGGACATGGTCTTGTCTATTTATCCACACATGTATCTGAGTTTCCTATCAATACAATTCTAGCATGGATAATAAACGATTATCATGAACAGTGAAATATCATATAATTATTGCCTCTAGGGCATATTTCCAACACATTCGACCTACCTAAGAAGTGGACGTCAAGTTGTGATAGATATTTTTCCACTTTCAAGGTACATGAAGTAATTAGGTTGATGTAACATGTCCGGTGCTAGATAAATGCTACATCATTGGGTTCGTGTTCAAAATAAAATTTCTTATAGTGGTGAATTGTAATTATTGACCAATATTTTGCAATAATTTCATGGTTTAAACTCAGACTTTATTGTATCCAACTGTTACTACATCATGTGAAGCTTCCAAGCATATTTTTGTAGACTCTTAAGTAAATTCAAAATTTTAAATGGGCAATATTCGTATGTTATATCTCGCATGCTAAAATTCTAGGTTGCTGGTCTATTGGCTTCAACTATGGAGTAAACAATCACATATTTCTTTACAAGTTGAAGGCGAAGCTACGAAAACTTGGGTAATGGAAACTTCCTTTTTGAAGTAATGTTCATTATCAATGTGCAACATTGTTGAATGTTTTCAAAAGACTCATTTTGAGTAATCTGAAATCATTACCTTGCTCTAATTCGTTGATATCTTATTGGTCATGTTGACAATCTTCTGTATGGTAGGCCTCTTGTGCTGATCAATCTCCACACATTGTAGACCAATGTTGATGCATGCTTCTACTTGATCGACATAATGGTCTTCTAAATCGGTGTACTCCGACATTATTTGCTCCGGTGTCCAATTTTGTTTTACCTGCATAGTTTTTAAAATTATTTGTAACATGATATTATCAAATTGAATCATTAAATAATAAATATTGAGAGATGAGTTCTTTGGTGGCTTCTGATTTTAAGTTTTCCCATTACGCATATTTGCTGTAAACTGTGTAATAAATATTGAGATGGGTGAAGATAGAGATGCTTGGAGTAACACACGAAATACACTTTCACTGTCCCAAAATTTGCTTGTGTGGCTGTAATATGATGCCAAAGACAAAGACGAATAGATACTAAATTAGATGTTTAAGACTGCTATGTGGGTCTCCATTTTTGTCCCCCCAAAAAAATGGTATATCGAGAAACTTTCGTCTACTTATCATAAAAAAAATCATCAGCCATGACGTCTGTACATGTCGTCAATCAAAATATAAAAACATAATCTGGACGGCTGATCAAATAGATAATAGACTACTAGAGACAATGTTGTTCAGGCATCTCAAAATACATCAGTTAAATGTTAAATGTGATATAGAGAAAATTTCATCTATATACATTCGTAAAATTATAATATAGAACATCAGTTAAATGTTTTGTTTAGGCACCTCAACATGTTAGTCAAGTTGAGATCATGCGTGTGGTGACCGGTGAAGTACACAGTACATGCGTCATTTAACATTTGTCTCCGCCGATAAATAAATGTATCGATTAATAACACCATAAATCATGATTTATGGTCAAAGTTAAATCTCAAAAAGCGTGGGCACACTATATTATGAAACGGAATTGATGAGAAAATAGGCAGTTTTCCGATTAAATTAATCCATGAATAAATCATGAGCATGACATGGACAGCATTGATAACATACTGATTATGATCTAACAGAGCATGTACTACGCATATAGTAGAGACATCTACGCATACCGCTAGTACTGCTACAACAGAAAGAAACACGAGAGGGATAAGCGATGTATACCCTCCAATCGGCCACGCGGTGGCGGTGGCGGTGACAGCAGCCGCGGCATCCTCGGCGGCCTTCTTGTCGGCCTCGGCTTTCTCAGCAGCGGCACGGTCGGTGTCGGTCGACATGGTGATGATGAAGGTGATGCGGACGTAGATGAACAGAAGCGAGCAGTCGCGTAGTCGCTACCCAAAAACCTAATCGCCCCTCTCCCCGTACAGGATCCGGAGAGGCGTGGTTTCGGAGGCCTGCTCTCCCGTCAACCGTGTACGCGGTGAACGGGACGGAGTCGCCGGCGGCAGCAGCAGCAGAGGAACGACG